>NC_091844.1:91122451-91130794 GCF_037783145.1 Equus przewalskii
GGTTAGGGTTAGGGTTAGGGTTAGGGTTAGGGTTAGGGTTAGGGTTAGGGTTAGGGTTAGGGTTAGGGTTAGGGTTAGGGTTAGGGTTAGGGTTAGGGTTAGGGTTAGGGTTAGGGTTAGGGTTAGGGTTAGGGTTAGGGTTAGGGTTAGGGTTAGGGTTAGGGTTAGGGTTAGGGTTAGGGTTAGGGTTAGGGTTAGGGTTAGGGTTAGGGTTAGGGTTAGGGTTAGGGTTAGGGTTAGGGTTAGGGTTAGGGTTAGGGTTAGGGTTAGGGTTAGGGTTAGGGTTAGGGTTAGGGTTAGGGTTAGGGTTAGGGTTAGGGTTAGGGTTAGGGTTAGGGTTAGGGTTAGGGTTAGGGTTAGGGTTAGGGTTAGGGTTAGGGTTAGGGTTAGGGTTAGGGTTAGGGTTAGGGTTAGGGTTAGGGTTAGGGTTAGGGTTAGGGTTAGGGTTAGGGTTAGGGTTAGGGTTAGGGTTAGGGTTAGGGTTAGGGTTAGGGTTAGGGTTAGGGTTAGGGTTAGGGTTAGGGTTAGGGTTAGGGTTAGGGTTAGGGTTAGGGTTAGGGTTAGGGTTAGGGTTAGGGTTAGGGTTAGGGTTAGGGTTAGGGTTAGGGTTAGGGTTAGGGTTAGGGTTAGGGTTAGGGTTAGGGTTAGGGTTAGGGTTAGGGTTAGGGTTAGGGTTAGGGTTAGGGTTAGGGTTAGGGTTAGGGTTAGGGTTAGGGTTAGGGTTAGGGTTAGGGTTAGGGTTAGGGTTAGGGTTAGGGTTAGGGTTAGGGTTAGGGTTAGGGTTAGGGTTAGGGTTAGGGTTAGGGTTAGGGTTAGGGTTAGGGTTAGGGTTAGGGTTAGGGTTAGGGTTAGGGTTAGGGTTAGGGTTAGGGTTAGGGTTAGGGTTAGGGTTAGGGTTAGGGTTAGGGTTAGGGTTAGGGTTAGGGTTAGGGTTAGGGTTAGGGTTAGGGTTAGGGTTAGGGTTAGGGTTAGGGTTAGGGTTAGGGTTAGGGTTAGGGTTAGGGTTAGGGTTAGGGTTAGGGTTAGGGTTAGGGTTAGGGTTAGGGTTAGGGTTAGGGTTAGGGTTAGGGTTAGGGTTAGGGTTAGGGTTAGGGTTAGGGTTAGGGTTAGGGTTAGGGTTAGGGTTAGGGTTAGGGTTAGGGTTAGGGTTAGGGTTAGGGTTAGGGTTAGGGTTAGGGTTAGGGTTAGGGTTAGGGTTAGGGTTAGGGTTAGGGTTAGGGTTAGGGTTAGGGTTAGGGTTAGGGTTAGGGTTAGGGTTAGGGTTAGGGTTAGGGTTAGGGTTAGGGTTAGGGTTAGGGTTAGGGTTAGGGTTAGGGTTAGGGTTAGGGTTAGGGTTAGGGTTAGGGTTAGGGTTAGGGTTAGGGTTAGGGTTAGGGTTAGGGTTAGGGTTAGGGTTAGGGTTAGGGTTAGGGTTAGGGTTAGGGTTAGGGTTAGGGTTAGGGTTAGGGTTAGGGTTAGGGTTAGGGTTAGGGTTAGGGTTAGGGTTAGGGTTAGGGTTAGGGTTAGGGTTAGGGTTAGGGTTAGGGTTAGGGTTAGGGTTAGGGTTAGGGTTAGGGTTAGGGTTAGGGTTAGGGTTAGGGTTAGGGTTAGGGTTAGGGTTAGGGTTAGGGTTAGGGTTAGGGTTAGGGTTAGGGTTAGGGTTAGGGTTAGGGTTAGGGTTAGGGTTAGGGTTAGGGTTAGGGTTAGGGTTAGGGTTAGGGTTAGGGTTAGGGTTAGGGTTAGGGTTAGGGTTAGGGTTAGGGTTAGGGTTAGGGTTAGGGTTAGGGTTAGGGTTAGGGTTAGGGTTAGGGTTAGGGTTAGGGTTAGGGTTAGGGTTAGGGTTAGGGTTAGGGTTAGGGTTAGGGTTAGGGTTAGGGTTAGGGTTAGGGTTAGGGTTAGGGTTAGGGTTAGGGTTAGGGTTAGGGTTAGGGTTAGGGTTAGGGTTAGGGTTAGGGTTAGGGTTAGGGTTAGGGTTAGGGTTAGGGTTAGGGTTAGGGTTAGGGTTAGGGTTAGGGTTAGGGTTAGGGTTAGGGTTAGGGTTAGGGTTAGGGTTAGGGTTAGGGTTAGGGTTAGGGTTAGGGTTAGGGTTAGGGTTAGGGTTAGGGTTAGGGTTAGGGTTAGGGTTAGGGTTAGGGTTAGGGTTAGGGTTAGGGTTAGGGTTAGGGTTAGGGTTAGGGTTAGGGTTAGGGTTAGGGTTAGGGTTAGGGTTAGGGTTAGGGTTAGGGTTAGGGTTAGGGTTAGGGTTAGGGTTAGGGTTAGGGTTAGGGTTAGGGTTAGGGTTAGGGTTAGGGTTAGGGTTAGGGTTAGGGTTAGGGTTAGGGTTAGGGTTAGGGTTAGGGTTAGGGTTAGGGTTAGGGTTAGGGTTAGGGTTAGGGTTAGGGTTAGGGTTAGGGTTAGGGTTAGGGTTAGGGTTAGGGTTAGGGTTAGGGTTAGGGTTAGGGTTAGGGTTAGGGTTAGGGTTAGGGTTAGGGTTAGGGTTAGGGTTAGGGTTAGGGTTAGGGTTAGGGTTAGGGTTAGGGTTAGGGTTAGGGTTAGGGTTAGGGTTAGGGTTAGGGTTAGGGTTAGGGTTAGGGTTAGGGTTAGGGTTAGGGTTAGGGTTAGGGTTAGGGTTAGGGTTAGGGTTAGGGTTAGGGTTAGGGTTAGGGTTAGGGTTAGGGTTAGGGTTAGGGTTAGGGTTAGGGTTAGGGTTAGGGTTAGGGTTAGGGTTAGGGTTAGGGTTAGGGTTAGGGTTAGGGTTAGGGTTAGGGTTAGGGTTAGGGTTAGGGTTAGGGTTAGGGTTAGGGTTAGGGTTAGGGTTAGGGTTAGGGTTAGGGTTAGGGTTAGGGTTAGGGTTAGGGTTAGGGTTAGGGTTAGGGTTAGGGTTAGGGTTAGGGTTAGGGTTAGGGTTAGGGTTAGGGTTAGGGTTAGGGTTAGGGTTAGGGTTAGGGTTAGGGTTAGGGTTAGGGTTAGGGTTAGGGTTAGGGTTAGGGTTAGGGTTAGGGTTAGGGTTAGGGTTAGGGTTAGGGTTAGGGTTAGGGTTAGGGTTAGGGTTAGGGTTAGGGTTAGGGTTAGGGTTAGGGTTAGGGTTAGGGTTAGGGTTAGGGTTAGGGTTAGGGTTAGGGTTAGGGTTAGGGTTAGGGTTAGGGTTAGGGTTAGGGTTAGGGTTAGGGTTAGGGTTAGGGTTAGGGTTAGGGTTAGGGTTAGGGTTAGGGTTAGGGTTAGGGTTAGGGTTAGGGTTAGGGTTAGGGTTAGGGTTAGGGTTAGGGTTAGGGTTAGGGTTAGGGTTAGGGTTAGGGTTAGGGTTAGGGTTAGGGTTAGGGTTAGGGTTAGGGTTAGGGTTAGGGTTAGGGTTAGGGTTAGGGTTAGGGTTAGGGTTAGGGTTAGGGTTAGGGTTAGGGTTAGGGTTAGGGTTAGGGTTAGGGTTAGGGTTAGGGTTAGGGTTAGGGTTAGGGTTAGGGTTAGGGTTAGGGTTAGGGTTAGGGTTAGGGTTAGGGTTAGGGTTAGGGTTAGGGTTAGGGTTAGGGTTAGGGTTAGGGTTAGGGTTAGGGTTAGGGTTAGGGTTAGGGTTAGGGTTAGGGTTAGGGTTAGGGTTAGGGTTAGGGTTAGGGTTAGGGTTAGGGTTAGGGTTAGGGTTAGGGTTAGGGTTAGGGTTAGGGTTAGGGTTAGGGTTAGGGTTAGGGTTAGGGTTAGGGTTAGGGTTAGGGTTAGGGTTAGGGTTAGGGTTAGGGTTAGGGTTAGGGTTAGGGTTAGGGTTAGGGTTAGGGTTAGGGTTAGGGTTAGGGTTAGGGTTAGGGTTAGGGTTAGGGTTAGGGTTAGGGTTAGGGTTAGGGTTAGGGTTAGGGTTAGGGTTAGGGTTAGGGTTAGGGTTAGGGTTAGGGTTAGGGTTAGGGTTAGGGTTAGGGTTAGGGTTAGGGTTAGGGTTAGGGTTAGGGTTAGGGTTAGGGTTAGGGTTAGGGTTAGGGTTAGGGTTAGGGTTAGGGTTAGGGTTAGGGTTAGGGTTAGGGTTAGGGTTAGGGTTAGGGTTAGGGTTAGGGTTAGGGTTAGGGTTAGGGTTAGGGTTAGGGTTAGGGTTAGGGTTAGGGTTAGGGTTAGGGTTAGGGTTAGGGTTAGGGTTAGGGTTAGGGTTAGGGTTAGGGTTAGGGTTAGGGTTAGGGTTAGGGTTAGGGTTAGGGTTAGGGTTAGGGTTAGGGTTAGGGTTAGGGTTAGGGTTAGGGTTAGGGTTAGGGTTAGGGTTAGGGTTAGGGTTAGGGTTAGGGTTAGGGTTAGGGTTAGGGTTAGGGTTAGGGTTAGGGTTAGGGTTAGGGTTAGGGTTAGGGTTAGGGTTAGGGTTAGGGTTAGGGTTAGGGTTAGGGTTAGGGTTAGGGTTAGGGTTAGGGTTAGGGTTAGGGTTAGGGTTAGGGTTAGGGTTAGGGTTAGGGTTAGGGTTAGGGTTAGGGTTAGGGTTAGGGTTAGGGTTAGGGTTAGGGTTAGGGTTAGGGTTAGGGTTAGGGTTAGGGTTAGGGTTAGGGTTAGGGTTAGGGTTAGGGTTAGGGTTAGGGTTAGGGTTAGGGTTAGGGTTAGGGTTAGGGTTAGGGTTAGGGTTAGGGTTAGGGTTAGGGTTAGGGTTAGGGTTAGGGTTAGGGTTAGGGTTAGGGTTAGGGTTAGGGTTAGGGTTAGGGTTAGGGTTAGGGTTAGGGTTAGGGTTAGGGTTAGGGTTAGGGTTAGGGTTAGGGTTAGGGTTAGGGTTAGGGTTAGGGTTAGGGTTAGGGTTAGGGTTAGGGTTAGGGTTAGGGTTAGGGTTAGGGTTAGGGTTAGGGTTAGGGTTAGGGTTAGGGTTAGGGTTAGGGTTAGGGTTAGGGTTAGGGTTAGGGTTAGGGTTAGGGTTAGGGTTAGGGTTAGGGTTAGGGTTAGGGTTAGGGTTAGGGTTAGGGTTAGGGTTAGGGTTAGGGTTAGGGTTAGGGTTAGGGTTAGGGTTAGGGTTAGGGTTAGGGTTAGGGTTAGGGTTAGGGTTAGGGTTAGGGTTAGGGTTAGGGTTAGGGTTAGGGTTAGGGTTAGGGTTAGGGTTAGGGTTAGGGTTAGGGTTAGGGTTAGGGTTAGGGTTAGGGTTAGGGTTAGGGTTAGGGTTAGGGTTAGGGTTAGGGTTAGGGTTAGGGTTAGGGTTAGGGTTAGGGTTAGGGTTAGGGTTAGGGTTAGGGTTAGGGTTAGGGTTAGGGTTAGGGTTAGGGTTAGGGTTAGGGTTAGGGTTAGGGTTAGGGTTAGGGTTAGGGTTAGGGTTAGGGTTAGGGTTAGGGTTAGGGTTAGGGTTAGGGTTAGGGTTAGGGTTAGGGTTAGGGTTAGGGTTAGGGTTAGGGTTAGGGTTAGGGTTAGGGTTAGGGTTAGGGTTAGGGTTAGGGTTAGGGTTAGGGTTAGGGTTAGGGTTAGGGTTAGGGTTAGGGTTAGGGTTAGGGTTAGGGTTAGGGTTAGGGTTAGGGTTAGGGTTAGGGTTAGGGTTAGGGTTAGGGTTAGGGTTAGGGTTAGGGTTAGGGTTAGGGTTAGGGTTAGGGTTAGGGTTAGGGTTAGGGTTAGGGTTAGGGTTAGGGTTAGGGTTAGGGTTAGGGTTAGGGTTAGGGTTAGGGTTAGGGTTAGGGTTAGGGTTAGGGTTAGGGTTAGGGTTAGGGTTAGGGTTAGGGTTAGGGTTAGGGTTAGGGTTAGGGTTAGGGTTAGGGTTAGGGTTAGGGTTAGGGTTAGGGTTAGGGTTAGGGTTAGGGTTAGGGTTAGGGTTAGGGTTAGGGTTAGGGTTAGGGTTAGGGTTAGGGTTAGGGTTAGGGTTAGGGTTAGGGTTAGGGTTAGGGTTAGGGTTAGGGTTAGGGTTAGGGTTAGGGTTAGGGTTAGGGTTAGGGTTAGGGTTAGGGTTAGGGTTAGGGTTAGGGTTAGGGTTAGGGTTAGGGTTAGGGTTAGGGTTAGGGTTAGGGTTAGGGTTAGGGTTAGGGTTAGGGTTAGGGTTAGGGTTAGGGTTAGGGTTAGGGTTAGGGTTAGGGTTAGGGTTAGGGTTAGGGTTAGGGTTAGGGTTAGGGTTAGGGTTAGGGTTAGGGTTAGGGTTAGGGTTAGGGTTAGGGTTAGGGTTAGGGTTAGGGTTAGGGTTAGGGTTAGGGTTAGGGTTAGGGTTAGGGTTAGGGTTAGGGTTAGGGTTAGGGTTAGGGTTAGGGTTAGGGTTAGGGTTAGGGTTAGGGTTAGGGTTAGGGTTAGGGTTAGGGTTAGGGTTAGGGTTAGGGTTAGGGTTAGGGTTAGGGTTAGGGTTAGGGTTAGGGTTAGGGTTAGGGTTAGGGTTAGGGTTAGGGTTAGGGTTAGGGTTAGGGTTAGGGTTAGGGTTAGGGTTAGGGTTAGGGTTAGGGTTAGGGTTAGGGTTAGGGTTAGGGTTAGGGTTAGGGTTAGGGTTAGGGTTAGGGTTAGGGTTAGGGTTAGGGTTAGGGTTAGGGTTAGGGTTAGGGTTAGGGTTAGGGTTAGGGTTAGGGTTAGGGTTAGGGTTAGGGTTAGGGTTAGGGTTAGGGTTAGGGTTAGGGTTAGGGTTAGGGTTAGGGTTAGGGTTAGGGTTAGGGTTAGGGTTAGGGTTAGGGTTAGGGTTAGGGTTAGGGTTAGGGTTAGGGTTAGGGTTAGGGTTAGGGTTAGGGTTAGGGTTAGGGTTAGGGTTAGGGTTAGGGTTAGGGTTAGGGTTAGGGTTAGGGTTAGGGTTAGGGTTAGGGTTAGGGTTAGGGTTAGGGTTAGGGTTAGGGTTAGGGTTAGGGTTAGGGTTAGGGTTAGGGTTAGGGTTAGGGTTAGGGT
This sequence comes from Equus przewalskii, assembly GCF_037783145.1. NCBI lineage: Eukaryota > Metazoa > Chordata > Mammalia > Perissodactyla > Equidae > Equus > Equus przewalskii. The sequence goes on from NC_091844.1 coordinate 91,129,187, forward strand.
TAGGGTTAGGGTTAGGGTTAGGGTTAGGGTTAGGGTTAGGGTTAGGGTTAGGGTTAGGGTTAGGGTTAGGGTTAGGGTTAGGGTTAGGGTTAGGGTTAGGGTTAGGGTTAGGGTTAGGGTTAGGGTTAGGGTTAGGGTTAGGGTTAGGGTTAGGGTTAGGGTTAGGGTTAGGGTTAGGGTTAGGGTTAGGGTTAGGGTTAGGGTTAGGGTTAGGGTTAGGGTTAGGGTTAGGGTTAGGGTTAGGGTTAGGGTTAGGGTTAGGGTTAGGGTTAGGGTTAGGGTTAGGGTTAGGGTTAGGGTTAGGGTTAGGGTTAGGGTTAGGGTTAGGGTTAGGGTTAGGGTTAGGGTTAGGGTTAGGGTTAGGGTTAGGGTTAGGGTTAGGGTTAGGGTTAGGGTTAGGGTTAGGGTTAGGGTTAGGGTTAGGGTTAGGGTTAGGGTTAGGGTTAGGGTTAGGGTTAGGGTTAGGGTTAGGGTTAGGGTTAGGGTTAGGGTTAGGGTTAGGGTTAGGGTTAGGGTTAGGGTTAGGGTTAGGGTTAGGGTTAGGGTTAGGGTTAGGGTTAGGGTTAGGGTTAGGGTTAGGGTTAGGGTTAGGGTTAGGGTTAGGGTTAGGGTTAGGGTTAGGGTTAGGGTTAGGGTTAGGGTTAGGGTTAGGGTTAGGGTTAGGGTTAGGGTTAGGGTTAGGGTTAGGGTTAGGGTTAGGGTTAGGGTTAGGGTTAGGGTTAGGGTTAGGGTTAGGGTTAGGGTTAGGGTTAGGGTTAGGGTTAGGGTTAGGGTTAGGGTTAGGGTTAGGGTTAGGGTTAGGGTTAGGGTTAGGGTTAGGGTTAGGGTTAGGGTTAGGGTTAGGGTTAGGGTTAGGGTTAGGGTTAGGGTTAGGGTTAGGGTTAGGGTTAGGGTTAGGGTTAGGGTTAGGGTTAGGGTTAGGGTTAGGGTTAGGGTTAGGGTTAGGGTTAGGGTTAGGGTTAGGGTTAGGGTTAGGGTTAGGGTTAGGGTTAGGGTTAGGGTTAGGGTTAGGGTTAGGGTTAGGGTTAGGGTTAGGGTTAGGGTTAGGGTTAGGGTTAGGGTTAGGGTTAGGGTTAGGGTTAGGGTTAGGGTTAGGGTTAGGGTTAGGGTTAGGGTTAGGGTTAGGGTTAGGGTTAGGGTTAGGGTTAGGGTTAGGGTTAGGGTTAGGGTTAGGGTTAGGGTTAGGGTTAGGGTTAGGGTTAGGGTTAGGGTTAGGGTTAGGGTTAGGGTTAGGGTTAGGGTTAGGGTTAGGGTTAGGGTTAGGGTTAGGGTTAGGGTTAGGGTTAGGGTTAGGGTTAGGGTTAGGGTTAGGGTTAGGGTTAGGGTTAGGGTTAGGGTTAGGGTTAGGGTTAGGGTTAGGGTTAGGGTTAGGGTTAGGGTTAGGGTTAGGGTTAGGGTTAGGGTTAGGGTTAGGGTTAGGGTTAGGGTTAGGGTTAGGGTTAGGGTTAGGGTTAGGGTTAGGGTTAGGGTTAGGGTTAGGGTTAGGGTTAGGGTTAGGGTTAGGGTTAGGGTTAGGGTTAGGGTTAGGGTTAGGGTTAGGGTTAGGGTTAGGGTTAGGGTTAGGGTTAGGGTTAGGGTTAGAGCAATACGTAATCCTACGAGTAGGTT